>NC_088332.1:34037500-34085000 GCF_036884655.1 Musa acuminata AAA Group | reverse complement strand
AAGTGAACCGGACATTTCAAAAGTGAATGTCCCCTAAGTGAAGATGAAACAATCAAAGAAGAAGGTGCTTGAAGCAACGTGGGATGAATTGAGCGATTTTGAAGATAAAGAACAAAGCAATATGGAAATCGCTAACTACGCACTAATGGTTATCAAAGATGAGGTAAGTGATTCATTAGATGTAAATTTATCTTTCAATGAGCTTTTAAGTACTTTTCATGATTTGTTTGATGAATGTAGAATAATAAGTAAAAAGTATAATTATTTGAAAAAGGAATATGCCCTTTAAATAGTAAATTAAAAAAAACTTAAGCATGATAATCCTTCGTTGCCTCATGCACTAAGTGTAAATACTTAGAGGCACCTGAGAAGGAAAACTTGCTACTCAAAGAAACTCTAGAAAAGTTTAATGTTGGTAGCAAGTCCTTGAACATGATCATTGCCAATAAAGGTCACGTTCATAGAAGATGCGGAATCGGATTTATGAGTAGCTCTCACCAAAATCCAACCACCTTTGTTAAAGGCCCTACCTTGCATGTATTACCCCACACCAAATGCAACTTTTGTTGTAAACTCAGACATATTACTTATAAATGTCTGTTTAAGAGATATAGTCCACACAAATTAATTTGAGTTCCTAAAGGAACCGCAAAGAACTCCATGCAAGATGAAAAATTAGATAAATCTATTTATGAGGAACCCAAGATAAAATGGGCACCTAAAAGAAAACCCTCCTCTTGTAGATATGTCTACAATTACAAGCTAGGAGCAAAAATAATATTTTGATAGTGGATGCTCAAAGCTTATGATCGAAGATCCAAAATACCTCATAAAGCTATCTAGCCAAAACAATAAAGGAAAGTTCATTAGAATTAGAACTATTGGTTACAAAATGATTTTAATTGAAGATGCTTTATATTTAATGAAATCATGCTTGATGATTTAATAACAATTAATTGAAATCTTATGTGTTGGAATTATGTAATAAATATTTAATCTTGATAAATCTTGTTTTTTAAACGATGATGCATGTTGGATATAAAAGAAAGAGGTATACTTGCATAAATAAATCACATAAATTGAAACACAAAGGGGGAATGCATTATTCTTGAAAATATCTCTATCCCTAAAATCTTATCGAGTTTTCAATAAAAAATTGATAAATCTATTTATGTCATTTATAATTCCTTGAAAGTGATTTTGATAATTTGACAAATTGGATGAGTTGAAAATAATGATGAATGTTTTGAAAATAAATATTTGTATCATACTTGTTGGTTTTACATTTTAAAATTATGCAGGATGAGTTGAAGTAATAATAGTTTAAAAAATATTTACTCAAATACATGAATCAACAATCTTTTTGTCAATGAATCATGATTCCTTCACTTGATGACTCAATATTTCTTATGCATGAACCAAGTTCTCATTTCTTCTTGTTGTTTACTAAAGAGGAGATTTTTTTTTAATCATGATTTTTTGAATTGTAACTTGAGATTTTTTTTTCTTTGATATCATGATCTTGACAACTTGAGATTTCTTATACATGAATCAAGATATTCTATTTGTTTCTCCTATGATTCTTTTTGTTTTTTACGAAAAAGGAGTTTTATCTACATCATGATCTTGATTCTTTGATAATAATAACTTGAGATTCTTATGAATCAAGATTGTTTAATATGATTCTTCTTTTCGTTATCTAAAAGAATTATAATTTATCTCTTAATATTCACAACTTAAAATTTATTTTCATGAATTGTATATCTCATCACCAAATAAATTTTTCTTGATATATTTTATGTGATGATTTGAAAAATGATGTAATGAGAAAAGTTTTTCACTATTGTAACCATCCCTTCTTTTTGACAATGACAAAGGAGAAGCAAAACTTGCTAGCTTGCTCATCTCAAAAGAGAAACAAAAAATGCTACCTTGCAAATCTCAAGAGAAGCAACGTTTGCTAACTTACACATTTCAAGAAGATGCAAAAACATGCTATCTTGTACATTTTTTGAATTTATCATTTTTTTTGTAACTTGAGTTTCCTTTTAAATCGAGATCGCTTTTTCTTTCTCGTGATATTTACAAAATAAAATATTCAACTCATGGACTTTTGGTATTTATAACCTGATGTCTTATTTTTCATGAGTCCTTCTTCCTTCTATTTGCAAGAAAATGATTTGATTTATGAAGTTTTATTTGTGGATTTTTGATTTGATGCTCCTTTCCCATGAATTCTTCTTTATTCTTCTCATGGAAGAAGAATTTTTATGGACTTTTAGTATGCAATGATCACTTGCAAGAATAAGGATTTGAATTTGTATGAACATCTTGATCCTTTTAATGAATCCTTTCTCTTTGTTAAAATAGAAGCTTGATTCAATGAAACTCATTTATTGTTTTGGATTTGACTTGGATCAAATCCTTTCATGAATTTGGTTCTTGATTTCTTATGGAGAATGAATTCCTCCCTTACTCGTCTTCCTCTACTTCTTATTTTTATGACAAAGGAAGAAAGAAACTTGCACGTCTTAAGAAGAACCAAAAAGCTCATAAGCAAAAATGCTAGCTTCTCACTTTTTATGCAAAGTTTTTACTTAACTTCTCATGTTTGCTACCATGGATAAATTGGTGTCGAACTTACTTGAATATTTAAAAAAAAAAATACTTGCATTATTGAATGATTCTCCTTTTTGTTGATGACAAAGGGGGAGAAATGTGACAAATTATAAATTGATGACAACTTGGCATTATGAATATTTAAAATAATGTGTAAAATGTATCATATCGTAAATGCTTGAAATATGATTGATATCGTCAAATACATCGTAAATACTTGAAAAATATCAAAATGTATCACATATGCATCGTATGTATCATATATATTTGAAATGTATCATGAATGCTTGAAACGCATCATAATGTGGCATGGATACTTGAAAATGTTTCATTAATCATGCTTGATTTCGTATCAAAATGATAAATGTCTTATCATTATGATGAGGTATCAAACTTATCATGCTTAATTTCCTATTTATAATTGATATCATGCCTTGGATCGGTGAATTGTCATATTTTATCAAAATTTGAATCTTGCTAAAATTTATATTTGAAATTCGTATCATACTTGAAAATAATGATTGTTTATCATCATTCTATATTGGACTTAAAAATGGATGTCATGCCTTGACATCATTTGTATTATGATAAATACGTGGTATCATATTTTGAGATGATAAATCATGATTGATATCATGATGTGCATGTCAATAAGTTTAAATGCATATAACTTATCGGTTTGATGCTAGAATTTAAATGCCTTGAATTCAAGAGTGTCTTTTCTCAAGTATGGCATATAGATAGGGGGAGTTAAGATTAACTTCGTCATCAATTGATTATCATCATAAAAAAGGGGGAGATTGTTGAATCTCGGATTTTGATGATGAAATCAATTAGTAAATTATTTGATTCAATCTATATGTTAAGAAAAATGTGCGGGATTAACTATGATAGCGTTCAAGGCATAAAGCAAAATGAAGTACCAGAGTCAAGATTGAGATTTAGTTGGGAGTTCAAGAGTTCTTTGGGAGTCCGGAGGTTCGTCGGAAATGCTGCCGAAATTCACCGAGAACAAGCTCATCGGAACTTGCCAAAAAGATCGTCGTGAAGTCCAGGAGCTTGTCGAGAGTCCACTGGGAGATTGTTGAGAGATCATTGGAAGTCCGCCAGAAGATCGTTGGAAGCTCGCTAGAAGAAACCTAGACTTACCGGACTTGTTTTGTTTAATGTATGCCTTAAAAATTAAAATTAGCACATAATTAGGGTTAGGTTTGGGAGGTAATCCCATTAACCCTGTTAAAGGCCAACTAGGCCCATAATTGGACTGGTTTAGGTCAAATTTGAGGCCCAAACAGGTTGATGAACCTTGTCAGGCGGTGGCATTGCCCAAGGTGGGCGGTGGTACCACCGAAAGTTATTACTGCCAGGTGATGGTACTGCTAGAGCCCAGTCTCTGAGGCTTTGTCAGGCGGT
Source organism: Musa acuminata AAA Group (assembly GCF_036884655.1). NCBI lineage: Eukaryota > Viridiplantae > Streptophyta > Magnoliopsida > Zingiberales > Musaceae > Musa > Musa acuminata. Next base: position 34,080,968 of record NC_088332.1, on the reverse strand, counting down.
AGTACTGCCAGATTGTCATGTGTGAAAAAAATCTTTAAGTTTTGGGATGTAAAAGTATTGTAAAAGTACAAAGAGTCCATCTCCTCTCTCTTTAGTTTTGCAATCATCCAAGAAGAGGTGTGAGGCTTCTAAGGGTTGTCTCCTAAACTCATGAAAATAAAAAAGTATTGTAAAGAGGTGGTTGGTCTTTACCTATTGAAGAAAGACCAATAGTGGATGCCGGTGACCTCGACGGAGGAGGAATTGGGAGTGGATGTAAGTCGGACGATCGAACCATTATAAAATTGGTGTGTTCTTTTCTTGGTGCGTACTTTACTTTTGCTGCATTCCACTTTACTCATTATAAACTGTCTGATCCCCTCTTCTCTACTTACTTACAAACTTATTCAAGTCGAATGATATTTCAATACGGTTTTCGTCAAACTAAGAGTTTCATCGTACGAAGTTTTTTGAAAGCGATTAAATTTGTCGTGTTTATCCATTGCTCTAATTCACCCCCACCCCCTCTTTTGTCGTTCTTGATCCTAACATATTCTAGCACTTTAATTTATATTACTAATGATCTGCAATGATTTATTGACTCGAGAGTCAAAATAACATGAAAGATTCATTATTACAATGAAGTGACAGTGATAATAGTGAGTATCTATCGCCTATGTTTAAAGATGATTCATTTGATGGATTTTGATAATGCATGTTATATTTCTATAATTCTATAAATTTAGTTTTATCTAATATTATCTTTTTCTGATGATGATAAACTCAATATATTTATGATAAAAAATTAATTATAAAATTTTATATGATGGTTTATAAAAAATTAATAGATTTTGAGTTTACATATTAGAATAAAACATAGTCTCAAGAACTCCTTGAGATTATATATACTTATATTTGTGGATCACCTCATGTTTATTATTTTATAGAGAGATATTTTATCGCCTTTATAGTTGACATATTGAAATATAACTATATATATAATTCATGTAAGATCTTATACTATTAACACATTAGGTGTATATAAATGAAATCGAGAGAATAGTCAAATCGAACAAGGGTGATGAATTTTTAGAATTCTAATCTGTTTGCTAAATTTTTATAAAAATGAAGTATTTGTGCTTAATATTCATTACCGAGAGTATCATAATAGAATGATGTTATTGAAATGTGTAATCGTACCTTATGAATATTGTTAAGAGCATGATGAGATTTTTTGTTTTATACCTAAGGGGTGAAACTCTTAAAGCTGCTATGTATATAATGAACAAGATCTCTAGTAAGTTAGTTCCATCAACTCCATTCGAGTTATGGACTAGTAGAAAACTTAGTTTAAAACATTTATATGTTTGGAGTTGTCCAAAAATAATTATATGTTTAGGATTGATCAATACAAATAAGAGTCTTTAACCCACATAAAAAAGAAATTAGATCTAAAAACTATTTCTAGATATTTCATTGGTTATCCAGGAGAAGTTGTTTCTCAAATTATTGAATAAATTAAGGAAAACAAATAACATGATGATATTGATAAACTTTTACGTAATGAAAATATCGCTACTAATGAACTAGTAGAATGATCATAACCAAGACTTTTCTTACGTAAAGAAAGGAATTGAGCTATGTATCTTGGGCAAACCTCTTTTTAGCCTAGTGCTGTAAGCAAGGAATTGAGCTTTGCAACCAGGGCAATCCTCTTTTTAGCCTTGAAGCTAACACTTCAGCAGTAGAGATTCGCCTTAATCGATTATAGGATTAAAATTGACTTCCATTTCCGTTGACTTTCACATTAACTATTTCTCTATGAGACATGTTATTTTTTATGATTATATGATATATCTATAATAATCAAATTATGACGTAAGAGTAAAAAAATAATGATTGTAAAAAATAATATGATGTAACGAAAGAAGTGTTAAATTCAATGAATGAATGATGTTTAGGATATTGTTAAATTGCTTAATAATTATGAAAGAGTTACTTATATTTGGGTCTTTAAGACCGAACTCTGTTTAAAATATAATATCAAATGATATAAAGTTAAACTTGTAGTTAAATATTTTACCTAAAAAGAAAACATTGACTATAAAGAGATCTGATAGGGCATATTATGGATTCCGCCATGTGGACACGACCCCCACCTTTCCAGCCCAAGCGTGGAGGAGCCTTAGGAGGTAGACGCGATGCCCCATCGGATGTGCCACTAGGAATCCGAGGTGATGGCCACTCTCCTCCCGCGCCATCTGGGGTCACACCAACTAGCGTCACTTTGATAAGGACCGCACCGGGAAGCTCGGAACGACGCCGCATGGCACCGTTCCATATATCCCGAGAGACAAACATATGAAGGTATAAACTCGTTGCTCGGGGAGTCGACCACTGCGTGAAAGTCATGTATGGCTGATCCTCAAGCATTGTGATAAAAGCCCATTGCCAACATCTGACAAAGGGCAAGATCTTTAACAAAAAGGAATTCCATTAACTAAATCTTCGGAGGGGCCTAAGTTGGGAATCCCCTCCCCATCTTGACCTAGGCCTGTGTGCAGGGATTTGATGGTGATAAAGGTGGACGAGCTCGCTGAAGAGGCACATCTCAAACAATCTCGAGCTCGACCCGATCAAGAGAGGACCTCATCCCTAGGACGACCCTAGACATCACCAATCGGACCAAGCCATATAGACTCCTCGACCGTAGCATAAGGTTCATCAACATTTTAGCGCTAGAAGAAGGGCCGATATTGTAGGAAAGCTCCACGGCCAATATGGAGGCTCGCCTACGGACTCGGAGGGTAGTCACCTGCCGCTCGTGGGGATGGGGGCATTGAGACACAGATGTGGGATCACTATTGGTGCCTGTTCAATGACCCCGGGCTCTCTCCCCCCCTAAAGATTCTTCTGGTCTCTAATTGAAAGGCCCCTCACAGTTGTCCCTGAGATGCTCTAGCGCACCAACTAGTACATCGCTACCGAGACTTTGATGGCAGGAAAACGTAAGGACAATAAGAGGCCACGAATGGAGCAAGCCCGAGGGACAACCTCAGGCCCGCCCGTAGCGCAACCCTGAAGAAGACCCAACCGGCCCGAGATGCCACTCCCGATGCCCCCTTGTTTGCCATTGAATGCTTCTCGCATCGAAATCTTTCTCTAGATTAGGGAGAAGGGACTCCTACGGGAACCCAACTCATTGAAAGCCACTCACAAAGATTGGTCTAAATATTACAAGTTTCATTGATACTATGGTCATGACACAGAGGACTGTCGCGACCTCTGGAACCAGATCGAAGAGTTGATCCAAAGATGACATCTCGGGCATTACCTCAAAAAATCAAGAGAAGTGTCTCCACGCCCTAGTGGCCAGATCAAGAAGAAAATCAACGTCATTATCGGCGGGCCGGCTTCCGGAGGCAGCAGCACGATGGCACAGAAGGCCTACGCATGCAGTATGGTGGAGAAACGATCAAGATCAGAGGCTGGGCCCAAAATCACATTCGGAGCAGAAGAAGTTGAGTTCCCAAACCATAATGATGCCTTGGTAGTCTCGGTCCGTATTGCTAATGCACGAGTAAAGAGAGTGATGGCCGGAAGCTCCGCCAATGTGCTATACTTCGAAGTTTTCAAAAAGCTCGATTTCACAAAAGGAGACCTCACCCTAATGGCATCATCACTTATAGGATTCACAAGGGATTCCGTTTCTCCACTTGGGACTACTTCGCTCCCCATTACTATCGGGGAAGAGCCGAGGACTAAGACGAAAATGACCACCTTCATAGTGGTCGATCTGCCTTCTGCCTACAACGTCATCCTTGGCTGACCAACCCTCAATAAGCTGAGGGGAATCATCTCCACCTACTATCGTGCCATGAAGTTCTCGACTTCTGCTGGGGTCATGGTGTTCCGAAGCAACCTAAAAGAATCTAGACAATGCTACCTGACCACGGTTACCATGCCGAAAATGCCACGATCCGTCCAACCTTCCCTGGACCCCCAAAATGACTTTGAAATGCTAGCACACCCAGAACCGGCGAAGTAATTAATCGAAGTCCCCCTAAGAATAAGCCAACCCGACAAGGTCGTTAATGTCAGGACGACACTGCCAAAAGCAGACCAAATCTAACTTGTCGACTTTTTGAAGGAGAACACCGATGTATTCGCATGGTTCCTGGAAGATATGCTCGGGGTCGACCCAGAAGTCGTGCAGCACCACCTCAACATCCACCCCAAGGCACGTCTTGTGAAGTAGAGGATGAGACAGTCCTAGCTCAGGTCCATGAAGGCATTTGCGGGGAACATACCAGTGGTCGGACCTTAGCTTTTAAAATCCTCAAGTAGGGATACTACTGGCCAACCATGTGTCGAGATGCGCTATCGTACGTACAATGGTGCTAGCAATGCCAGAAGCACACCTGGATACAACATCAGCCCATAGTTCCTCTCACCCTGATAGATGTTGCTTGGCCTTTTGCCCATTGGGGGCTCGACCTCCTTGGGCCGTTTCTCCCCGCATCGCATCTGGGTAACAAAGATTCCTCATAGTCGGGGCTGACTATTTCACAAAATGGATCGAGGCCGAGCCGCTGGCATCCATCACAGAAAAATAGGTAGAGGGATTCTTTTGGAAGAGCATCATTACCCGGTTTGCGATCTCGAGGGCCATCATCACCGACAAAGGAGCCCAATTCAATAACATAAAATTCAAAGCCTATTGCCAGTCCTACGAGATATAATTAAAGTTTAGCTTGATCGCACACCCCTAGACCAACGGCCAGGCCGAAGCCGCCAATCGGGCCATCCTGGAGGGCTTGAAGAAAAGGGTGACCGGGGCTCGCGGCGCTTGGGTCGATGAACTCCCGAGCATTCTATGGGCCTCCCAAACCACCCCCAAAACTGCCTCAGGCAAATCCTCGTTCAATTTGGCATATGGGACCGAGTCAGTCCTTCCACCCGAAATGGTGTTCTCCACCTTGCACACCAAGAATTTCGAGGAGGGTGCCTTGGAGGAAGGCCTTCGAGCAAACCTCGACCTGCTCGAAGAGAGAAGGGCTAAGGCGCACCTTCGCAACTTGGCATACAAGAGGGTCATGGCCTGACTTTACAGTTGCAGAGTCTGCCCGCGCCAAATCAAGGCCGAAGACCTCATCTTGTGGAAGGTCGAGGTGAGTGACCCAACCCGAACTGTAGGGAAACTGGCCCCGAACTGGGAAGGACCCTATTGGGTTTACGATGTAGTCTAAGAGGAAACTTGCAGCCTTGAAACCACAGAGGGAAAACCATGAATCTTAAGAAGTTTTACACTTAGACATGACAAAGAATGTCAAAAATGCAAGGCATGTTTTCCATAGTCAAAGGGCATGTACATTATGCTCGGTCGAGATGTTACAACTTAAAACCCAACCCGACCAAGATGCAAAAAAAAAAAAAATAATAGTACCCTCAACTCGGGGGAACCTCAAGGCTGTCATTAAAAGGGACCTCATCTAGCACCCCAACGCTCTGGTCCTTGAGAAGATCGGTGAAGGGGTCTGACTCTACCTCTAGGTAGGGGTACTTCGCCCTGAAGTTGTTAGGATCAAGAGTACTAAGAGGGGGGGGGGGATGGGGGTTTGAATTAGTACAGCGGAAAACTTTTGTTGGTTAAAACGACTTTCGTACGATGAAATCTGATTTTGATGAAAACCGTTTCGGAAAGATCTTTTAAGTTGAGAGCAAGCGGAAGTGTAGTTGATGTAAAGCAATGAAGGCAGTTTGTAGTTAAGATAAAGAGCAAAAAATAAATGTAAATCAAGATTTAGAGTGGTTCGGTCAATCTTGACCTACATCCACTTTTGGCTTCCTCCTCCGACGAGGTCACCGACGTCCACTAGAGGCCTTCCTTTAATAGGCGAAGGCCAACCACCCTTTTACAGCTTTTCTCCTTTTGACGGGCTTAGGAGACAACCCTTACAAGTTTTTGTTAGGAAATCTTGGGGGCAACATCACATGCGTAGCGAAAGAACAAGAAAACAAAATTCCCCAATTCCCAAATAGATGTTCGTCGTCGTGTGAAGATTGGTGCGCAAAATCCATGAAACTGAAAAACTGCGTATAGAGTAGTTTGTGTTACCTAGGGAGATCATATATCCATGTTTCCTTGCAGATCTTTAGGAGAGGATGAAGAAGGTCAAGCGTCCTCCTCTCTAGCGGTGATCCACATAGTAGGGTTGCGACGATACTCCTTAAAACTTGAAGCCTGCTCTGAGGTGGAGAGGGGAAGGAGAATAGGAGAGGCAAGCAAAGGCTCTAGCCTATGAGGCTCTGAATCCCTCCTATTTATAGATGTCCCCTATCAAAACCTAATGGATCCTCCCCTAGTGGGTATTGGATCTGCATCCAATAACCCAAGCCTTTTAGATTAGTGGATCTCTATCCAATAATTTCTCATGGGCTCTTATTGGATCTTGTCCATGGGATCCAATAATTCAGGGGCTTATTGGATATCCAATAAGACAAGGGCTCCATCGAATATCTCATATCCGAACCTCTACTCATCACAATGCCTACCATATGTGTGTGACCCTCTAGGCCCAATATCGAGCTGGCCGTAAGTCATACCTATCAGAACTCCTTCTAACTCAGTGAATTATTATCTCTGTAATAATTCACTCAACTCTTCGACTACGGACATACTAGGTCACTATGTCGTAGTCCCCAAACGATACAGGGGAATCCAATCCATTAGACCTATCTGTTCTCAGTTACCATGTACCTATAGTCCCTCATCCATCTAATATCCCAGAGACCGTATATCGAGCATGGTGCTATCGGACTCATACGGCTTTTACTGAGTCTCGCTCTAATCGGATTCTCTTGGAGAACTCTTTCTCTCTCAACCCGAATGACCTTGGCCAGGGATTTGTCTGAGCAAGAACACATGTGATATTCTTCTCATGACGCTGAGAGTGGATGATCCTCTATCGACACTCAATAGCCATCGTAAGGTCGACTACCACTCCCAATGACCAACTATACTAGATCTGGGACAACCAAACCTATAAGTCTGATATCAAAGAGTGGAGCACTCATACAGGACATCCTTGGTGTCTCAAGTCTAAGGACCAGATATACCACTAGGACTACGGAATCGCTGTCTGACAATAAGGCATCATTAACCATCCAGCATTCCATAAGCGGATCAATCAGTGAACTCATTCTCCAATGAACACCTGTACTGTATCCCTAGTATCCCTACACGAGCAGCTATGAGACCAGCTGCATCCATCATATGAACGGGTATACATCACACCAGTCTGTCCAGTTATCACGATGTCCCTCTCGAGTAACCTATGACCGGGATTATTTAGGATGTGTTTAAAGGTGAATCGATCTCATTTTCGTGATATCATCACGATCCGATTCCCATTGCACAAATCCAAGGACATCACAATATATATGTGCATATATACAATAGTTATAAAGTGATATATGCTAAAATATAATAAGCAAAAAGATTTTGCATCAAGTCACACGTGCCATCACTCACGTGATTGGCTTGTTGGACACCTATGACTAACAGTTTTCACTCCTCTCTTGAATGATCAACACTTAGAAAGAAAGAGCGAGAAGAAATCTAGCTTTTACAACATTTTTAAGCTCTCAAATACTCATAATAAAAGGAAGCTTTCGGTTGCCCTTTCATGCAGAAAGGGTGGGGTTTATATAAGCCCCGATCAATTTGAATTTGGAGCTCAAAAGTGTCCATTCCTAGATTTTCGAGATCCTGACGGTACCATTGCCATAACTGGGCGGTACTACTGCTTGTCATCTATCTCTAAGCGGTACTACTACTCAGTCTGGGTGGTACTACCGCTTGACAGAGCTTAAAGACCGAGCTCTGGCAGTACCACCGCCTGACTAGGGTGGTACCACCGTTGGCAGTAATAACTACCGACGGTACCACTGCCTGATAGGGGTAGTACTACTGCCCAGAACTCTTGGGAGACCGAGTCTCCTAGGAGGTGCCATCGCCGGCCCTAGCGGTGCCACCGTCAGCCAGGAATTCTCGGTCCGATGGGTTGATCCATTCCGCCCAATTTGGGTCTACCAAGGGCCTAATTGGCCCCAGATTAAGTTGATGGGATCACCTCTCAATCCTAACTTTATCTATATGCTAACTATGATAATTAAGACATCAATACTTCAGATCATATTCCGGTGCGTCAATCGCTTCTTCTGGCGAGCTTCCGGTGAACTTCCAGCAAACATCCGACGAACCCTCGGTGATGCTCCGGTGGACTCCCGACAAACTCCTGGACTTACGATGATCCTCTTGGCGAGTTTTGACGAGTGTCTTTGGCAAGCTCTTGGACTTCTCGGATTGTTCCCGCAGAACCTCCGACAACCGTTCGAACTTCCGACGAACTCTCGAACCCCCAACGTGATCTTGGTCTTGACTCCAGTTTAACATATGTTGCATGTCTTACTGTCATCGTAGTTAATCCTGCACACTTATCTCAATATACGGATTAGATAACCAAATGACAATTGGCTTCATCATCAAAATCTAAGATTCAACAATCTCCCCCTTTTTTATGATGACAATCAATTGATGATGGAGTTAACCTTAACTCTCCCTATCTATATGTAATACTTGAGATAAGTCATTCTTGAATTTAAAGCCTTTGAATTCAAGAGACATATTGATAAGTTAAGTTCATTTAAACTTATCAATACCCCCATCATGATTCCTATCATGATGTATCTTTCTGAAAATGATATCAAGGCTTGACATCCATTTTCAAGTCTTATATTTCAAATGTGAAAGATAGCAATCGTAGCAATTCATCACATGGCAAGATATCAATTTGTAAGATTACGATGTAAGCTCTAGATATCTTAACATGATGCAAATATAGCATTCATAGCAATTCATCATATGACAAGATATTAACATTATAAAATTACAATGTAAGCTCTAGATATCTTATCATTAATGCAAATATGGCAATCATAGCAATTCATTCTACCATCAATTTATCACATATTTCTCCCCCTTTGTCATCAACAAAAAGGAGAACGATTCAAGCGTATTTCAAGCATAGTAATAAGTGTGGTAAAGATTCATGTTATTTTTCAACCATAAGATACCATTCATACAAATTATTTTTCAAGCAATCATGACATGGTATCATTCAAAAGTCCATTAAGGAGATAGCTTTCATTACTTCTTCATTATTTGTCATTAACGTTTTGCATGAAGGAGGAAAGCCATTCAGTTAAAAACGATAGGAGATTAAATCATGCTTCATTTTCACAAGGTTCAAGATATACATATGAAATTTAAATCCTTGCAAGTGTTCATCTCAAAAAGAAATATTCCTTCATCAAAAAGGAATTCATGTGAAAGAATTATTACATCAAATCCATTTCTCCATTTAAAAATTATTTTTCACAAGGTAAATCCATGAGAGATGTATTTGTTAAATAATTCCATATGTCAAAAATCATGAAAGCTCATGAAAGCTTGATATGACATAGGTTCATGAAAGCTCCATTCAATAAATACATTTAATCCGGAAGAGAAATACAAAATCATGCATTGTTAGAATCAAGAAAGTCTGAAAATGAAGTTTAACACATTCATGCATTCGGACAAAGTTTTGCCATAGCTTTTCAAACACAATCATGAAGGTAAAACATGCTTATCATCATGAAAATCAAGATACACAATTTCCAACATATTATTGAAGCATATAGTCATGTAAAATTCGTATCATAAGATTTTCAACATTAAGTGATTGATCATAGAATCAAGAAAATCTGAAAACAAAGTTCAATCAACATTAACATTCCTAATTCTGTAAGTGCTCACTAAATAATACATCAAGTCATAGATACCAGTAGTTTAAACATATCAAAGCAAGTGGTATCAAGGTGAGAAGCATAAAGAGTTTACAACAACATAGTTTTACAACATGATAAAAAGGAATTGTGTCTACATTATATATATGCTCATTCAAGTGGTAGAAAATTAAAATGCCTAAACAGAGTATCAAACTGTCGATGAATCTGCTGCAACTCAGATAGCATTTGATCTTGGCGATGTTCAAGCCGATCTTATCTTTGTTCAAAGCGATCCATCCGAATCCCTATATCTTCGATAGATGATGAAGGAGCTTGCTCAATTGGGTGTGATTCCTCAAAGGGACCAGTTGAAGGAGATTGATTACCCCTAAAGATTGGTGTTTCTGGTTCTGGTTCTGGTTAAGGGGGATCAGTTCTTCTAGGCATTCTAACCCACATACCATTTCTAAATATACATCTCATTCGACGAAGTAGATTTTTATTTATGATGCTAAATCTATCTACCTTTATAACCTCTTCGTTGGGTGGTATTGCAATATCGTAGGCATTAAGTATTCTAGTGATTATACCACCATATGGAAGCATCATGTCCTTTTTAGATATCTCTCTCATGTTTTGTTGGATAAAGTAACCAAAACAGTTGTTAAATCCTTTCATGATCCAGTACATGGTTTCTAGTTTCATTTGACTTACTTCATCATGATGGTATTGTTTAGGAAGAAAGATACTAATTAGGATGTGATGAAGTATTTTGGTGTTTAATGGTAATATATGTTTATAGCTTTTAGGAAGTACCATTAAGCTGGGATTATCGAAAATTGTTCCTAAGGTATCAACATACATGGGCCCAACCATTTCATCATCTCATTGTCCTCTAAAATAACAACCTCTATCTTTTATAGGGATGCCTATGATGTCGTAAAGGGATCTATCCGTAATGGATATATGATATCCTAGAAGATAGGTAGACATCCTTTCTTCTTCATCTATATGTAGATTGTTATAAGACAACCTAACAAGTTTAGGGTAGATGGGTTCACTTATTTGTAGGATTGGGAGAAGATCTAGATTTGCAAACCATTGAATTGGCTCTAAATCGCTTATTTCATCTAGATCAACATACTTTCCCTTATGAACATTTCTAAATTCTATGAAAGTAAATTTTTGGGCATGTAGATTTGAATCAAAAAGTATAGAATCAAAATTTTCTTCTAATCTCCTCTTTCCTTTGTCCCTAGAGGATCTTCTAGAACCCATAAATACTGCTATTTAGGAAGATAAATAATGAGCAAGAGTAGATCAAAAAAGAGAAATCAAAGGTTTTTTTAGAATACCTTAGTTAAGATCTTCAAGAGAAAGTATGATTGATTCTTGATCTTGCAGAAAATAAGTAGTTTTTGGGCAGCTAAAGGGGAGGAATGGAGTTAGAGGAGAGTTTAGAGATGCAAGAAGGAGAAGAGAATGAGTTAGGGTCGGTTCTACAGCCGGCCCTAGCTCAGGTTTAAAAAGGGGCAGGTTGCGGGCAGTGGCACCATTGGCTGGGTGGTGCAACCGCCTACCACCCGTGACAGCCGACAGTGCTACCACCAGTTGGGCGGTGCCACCGCCTACAGGCAGTAAGCACTACTTTCAGGGTTGTGTGGGCTGATGTGGGTGTTTTTAATTTGAAAAGAGTTTTTATTTGTGAAGCAACCAATCTTAATTATGTAAAAGTTTACATCACAAGATGAGAAATTTTGTACGTTCATGATAGATCTTATAAAATGCATACTCTACTTAAATGTGTTTATGATAGAGTTTTCAATATGTTCATGACTTCTCATGCAAGCTTGTAAGCCTTGCTAATTCATGATTTGTATGCAGACTTAGCTTGCAAGTCGTAAGTTCATGATCTTGTAAGATATAGTTGGATCCAAAAAAATTTGAAGAAAAAATGTATCCGATGAATTCGGAATTCCAGATGATGTGTGAAGGGGAAATCTTGAGTTTCAAAATTTGAGGGATCAAACAGGGTTGTATCAGTATCATTTTGTAATTGATAGTTTCAATTTTACTGATCCTCTTTTTGTCATTTTAGCTAGAGAGTGTTATGAGTTATTTTGGATCTCTTGGTCATAGGCCTTGAGCATCCACTATCAAGGTACCATCTCTTGCTCTTAGCTTGTGGTGATATATATTTCTACAAAAAAGGATGATTTTTAGGTACCCATTTAATCTTGGGTGCCTCAAAAATCGATCTAAATTGTTTGTCATGTTGCATGGAATTCATTACGGTTCCTTTAGGAACCCAAATCAATTTGTTATGACTAATCTTCTTAAATGGATAATGATAAGTTCTATGTCCATATTTGTAACAAAAGTTGCACTTGTTTTGGTGCGAAACATGCAAGATAGGGCCTTTAATGAAGGTGGTTGGATTTTGGTGAGAGCTTCTCACAAATTCGATTCCACTTCTTTTAGGAACGTGACCCTTATTGGTAAGGATCATGTTCAAGGACTTGCTACCAACCTCGAATTTCTTCAAGGTGTCCTTGAGCAGCAAGTTCTCCTTTTGGAGTACTTTTAAGTTATGACATTTCGTACATGGAACTAAACTATCATTATGTTTAATTTTTAATTTATCAAAATTACTAACAAGAATATCATGCTCCTTTTTTAACAATTTATATTTTCTACTAATTGTTTTGCATTCATCAAATAAATCATGAAAAGCATTTAATAATTCATCAAATGATAAATCTGCATCAATTAAATTTGATACCTCCTCTCCAATGGCCATGAGTGCATAATAAGCAACTTGCTCGGTGTTGGACTCTTCTTCTTCGGATGCAGTTGAGTCATCCCACGTTGCTTTGAGCGCCTTCTTCTTTGGTGTTCTCTTCTTGGCTTGGGGACAATCGCTTTTTTAGTGTCCCAGCTTCTTGCATTCATAGCAAATAACTTGGTCCTTTTTGGGTTCAAATTTAATTTTAGTGTCATTTTTAAATTTGTTTCTTTTAATGAATTTTTTAAATTTTCTTGTTAGAAGTGCCAAGTTATCGTCAAAGTCCTCATCACTTAAGTTTTCTCTCTAAGTGGCTTTCTTGAGTTCTAATTGTCATATCATTCTTGTTCTTTGAAAGGGTGTCCTCATGCTCTTCATGAGCTTTGCAAGTCATTTCGTAGGTCATTAATGACCCGATTAATTCTTCAAGAGAAAAGTTGTTTAAATCTTTAGCCTCTTGAATAGCAGTGACTTTAGGGTCCCAACTCTTTGGAAGGGATTTTAGAATTTTATTAACAAGCTCAAAATCCAAAAAACTTTTACCGAGTCCTTTTAGACCATTGACGACATCCGTGAAACGGGTGTACGTGTCACCTATGGTCTCGCTTGGTTTCATTCGAAAAAGTTTATAAGAATGTACTAAAAGATTGATTTTTGACTCTTTCACTCTACTCGTGCCTTCGTGAGTCACTTCGAGTGTATGCCAAATATCAAATGTAGTTTCATAAATCGAAACACGATTGAACTCGTTTTTATCAAGTGCACAAAATAAGGCATTCATAGCCTTTGCATTTAGAGTGAAAGTCTTCTTCTTCAATTCATTCCAATTGATCATTGGAAGAGAAGACTTTGAAAATCCATTTTCAACAATATTCCAAAGTTAAAAATCTATGGAAATAAGGAAGATCCTCATTCGGGTCTTCCAATAGGTGTAGTCCATCCCATTGAACATGGGCGGATGTGTAATAAAGTGACCCTCTTGGTTTCCGGCATATGTCATCTCTCTTAGGTTTTAATCCAACTGAGAGTGAACCCACTCTGATACCAATTGTTAAGATCAAGAGTACTAAGAGGGGGGGGGGGGGTGAATTAGTGTAGTGAAAAACTTTCGTCGGTTAAAACAACTTTCGTACGATGAAATCTGATTTCGATGAAAACCGTTTCAGAAAGATCTTTTAAGTTGAGAGCAAGCGGAAGTGTAGTTGATGTAAAGCCATTGACAATTTGCAGTTAAGATAAAGAGCAAAAAATAAATGTAAACCGAGATTTAGAGTGACTCGGTCAATCTTGACCTACATCCACTTTTGGCTTCCTCCTCCGATGAGGTCACCGACGTCCACTAGAGGCCTTCCTTCAATAGGCGAAGGCCAACCACCCTTTTACAGCTTTTCTCCTTTTGACAGGCTTAGGAGACAACCCTTACAAGTTTTCACTCCTCTCTTGAATGATCAACACTTCGAAAGAAAGAGGGAGAAAAACTCTAGCCTTTACAACACTTTTAAGCTCTCAAATACTCAGAATAAAAGCAAGCTTTCGGTTGCCCTTTCATGCAGAAAGGGTGGGGTTTATATAGGCCACAATCAGTTTGAATTTGGGGCTCAAAAGTGTCCATTCCCATATTTTCGGGGTCCTGGCGGTACCACCGCCATAACTGGGCGGTACTACCGCCTGTCATCTGTCACTGAGCAGTACTACCACTCGGCTTGGGCGGTACTATCGCCTGACAGAGCTCGGAGACCAAGCTCTGGCAGTACCACCGCTTGACTAGGGCGGTACCACCGCTGGCAGTAATAACTGTCGGTGGTACCACCGCCTGACAGGGGCGGTACTACGGCCCAGAACTCCTAGGAGACCGAGTCTCCTAGGTGGTGCCACCACCAGCCAAGAATTCTGGGTCCGAATGGGCTGATCCATTCGGCCCAATTTGGATCTGCCAAGGGCCCAGTTGGCCCCAGATTAAGTTGATGGGATCACCTCCCAATCCTAACTTAATCTATATACTAACTATGGTAATTAAGACATCAATACTACAGATCATGTTCCGGTGCGTCAATCGCTTCTTCCGGTGAGCTTCCAACGAACATCCGACGAACCCTCGGTGATGCTCCGGCAGACTCTCGGCAAACTCCTGGACTTGTGATGATCCTCTTGGTGAGTTCCGATGAGCTTCTTTGACAAGGTCCTAGACTTCTCAGATTGTTCCCACAGAACCTCCGACAACCGTCCGGACTTCCGACGAACTCTTGAACCCCCAATATGATCTTGGTCTTGACTCTGGCTTAACACCTGCTGCATGTCTTACTGTCATCGCAGTTAATCCCGTACACTTATCTCAACATATGGATTAGATAACCAAATAACAATTGACTTCATCATCAAAATCCGAGATTCAACATAAGTGAGCGAGGGCGACTCGATACCCGAACTCATACATTACTTGTCCCGACCTCTGCAGACCAAGCTCAAACACTAGGAACTTCTTGTATTCGGTAATTTCCTCCCTCACTCTTTCGGGCGCCACCCAATGCTCCTCGTTTAAAGCCTCTTGCACCGCCCGGGAGGCAAACCGTGCAGCCTCGACCTTCTAAGAGAGGGTGAGTAGCTCATCATCCAAATCCTAAACTTGCCCCCGACTCTCCTTCAATTGGCATTGGGAGTCACCCAACTTGACCTTCAGTCGTTCAACTTCGGCTTCCAGATCCACGGCACGCTGTTTGGCTACCGCCACAGTCATCGGACCATGCCCGCCTTTCAGCTCCTTAAATTCTCGACAAAGGCCTGAGTTCATCTCGCCCAAGCGCTCGATCACCCTACCGACATCGTAGATACGATCGATCAAGGCCATGGTGTAATGTTGGCTCTGCATTAGGGTCGATGTCAGCACTATGTTTGGATGGACAATGGTGGGGAGAAGCACCAAACTTACCCAAACAAGGGACTTGGCCACCCGATCCATCAGCACCATGGAAGGCGAACAGTATAGCTGCTTTGCTAGCATCGGATGGAGCACCCCTCGCGAGAACTCTTGGGTTGCCAACCCATCAGACCAAATCTTACTCTCAGCCTTGAGAGTCGGCTATCTCGTGCTATAGGGGGCCTTGGCTCCTCCTCCACAAGGTCAGCCATACTAAGGGCTTAGAAAGGCTCACCCTTGGAGCAAGCCCGGATGTGACACAAGTCCCGCATCGACTTCGGGCGCACTGTCGACTTTCCCGAGGGACCATCGGCGAAGGATCCAGTGCACCGCCTCTCTCACGCACAGGTCGAACCCTTGCCTTGGGAGACACTGCCTGACTCACACATTCCCTGAGCCACTGATTCGTGGGTCACCATGCCCTCGGACACCTTCCAGGTTCAGACCTTGGCCTCTTTCTTCGACCGACTTATCTCTGGCTCCTTGGGTGACCTTGACTCCCGCATCGACGTGCTCTTCTTTAAAGGGACCCTAGGGTCGGACTCCTAATGCTCCCGAGTCGATTGTGCCATAGCCAAAGGGTGGGGCATCCCCTTCAAGGACTTGAGGTTCACCATTTCTACGAACGAAGGATCAGTTAGTAAAACACACCAAAAATGAAGGAAGCGCTCCAGGCACAAATCTGACCGTACCCTAGGGGCTGGGCTTAGTCCCGCTTCAACTAGCCACTCCTCGGTCATTCCCCTGATTGCCCGTGAGGAAGACAGAATCTCTCTTAATCACTCCACGTGCTCGGTCTCCTCGTGGGAAAGAAATGGGGGAACATTATTGATGGCTCGGGAAGTCCATCCGATGCAAAACCCCCACCCCCGACTATAGCTCACAAAAAGGTGACGAGTTTTCCACCCTTTGTTGTTAGAGGGTGCCTTGCTAATCTTAAAGCCACCTCGGGCGGTCAAGTAATACCCGCCTCACCCCTTGCATAGACAAAAGTAGACTAAGAAAAGTGTTCAGAGCTCGATCCCCGCCCCCCAGCACTCCCTGAGGAAAGCCACTAGGTAATGCCAAGAGTTCGGCGCCATCTGGGATGGTGAAATCTGCTAGTCATATGTGCCCAGCAAGCCAATCACGTGAGTGATGGCACGTGTGACTTGATACATAATCTTTTTGCTTATTATATTTTGGCGTATATCACTTTATAACAATTGCATATGTGTATATATATATTGTGATGTCCTTGGATTTGTGCAATGGGAATCGGATCGTGATGAGATCACGATAATGAGATCGATTCACCTTTAAACACATATCCTAAATAATCCCGGTCATAGGTTACTCGAGAGGGACATCGTGATAACCGGATAGATTGGTGTGCTGTATACCCGTCCATATGATGGATGCAGCTGGTCTCATAGCTACTCATGTAGGGACACTAGGAATACAGTACAGGTGCTCATTGGAGAATGAGTTCACTGATTGATCCGCTTACGGAATGCTGGATGGTTGATGATGCCTTATTGTCAGACAGCGATTCCGTAGTCCTAGTGGTGTATCTGGTCCTTAGACTTGAGACACCAAGGATGTCCTGTATGAGTGCTCCACTCTTTGATACCAGACTTATAGGTTTGGCTGTCCCCAGATCTAGTACAGCTGGTCATTGGGAGTGGTAGTCGACCTTACGAGGGCTATTGAGTGTCAATAGAGGATCATCCACTCTCGGCGTCATGAGAGGAATATCCTATGTGTTCTTGCTCAGACAAATCCCTGGCCAGGGTCATTCGGGTTGAGAGAGAAAGAGTTCTCCGGGAGAATCCGATTAGAGCGAGACTCGAGTAGAAACCGTATGGGTCTAACAACACCATGCTCGATATACGGTCTCTGGGATATTAGATGGATGAGGGACTATAGGTACATGGTAACTGAGGACAGACAGGTCCAATGGATTGGATTCCCCTGTATCGTCTGGGGACTACGGCGTAGTGGCCTAGTACGTCCGTAGTCGATGAGTCGAGTGAATTATTACAGAGATAATAATTCACTGAGTTAGAAGGAGTTATGACAGGTATGACTCACGGCCAGCTCGATATTGGGCCTAGAGGGTCACACACATATGGTAGGCATTGCGATGAGTAGAGGTTCGGATATGAGATATTCGACGGAGCCCTTGTCTTATTGGATGCAGATCCAATACCCACTAGGGAAGGACCCATTAGGGTTTGATACGGGATCTCTATAAATAGGAGGGATTCACAGCCTCATAGGCTAGAGTCTTTGCTTGCCTTTCCTATTCTCCTCTCCCTCTCCACCTCAGAGTAGGCCTAGAGTTTTGAGGAGCGTCGTCGCAACCCTGCTGTGTGGATCACCGCTAGAGAGGAGGACGCTTGACCTCCTTCACCCTCTCCTAAGGATCTGCAAGGAAACAGGGATATACGATCTCCCTAGGTAACACAATCTCTATACGCAGTTTTGTGTTTTGCGGATTTTTTCGCACCAATCTTCGCACGACGACGAACATCTTTTTGGGAATCGGGGATTTTTGTTTTCTTGTTCTTCCGCTGCGTATATGATGTCGCCCCCCATGATTTCCCAACAAAATCCCCCACCAACGAAGGCATTCTTCGATAACTGGATGCAAGGGGAACCGCAGCCCCACCTCAAGAGCATCCGTGGTTAGACCAAACCTGTTGGGAAATGGGTCATTAGGGCACTGATTAGGACACGGAGCATGAAGCCCATAATTCTTTGGGATACTGTAACAACCCCGAATTGGACCTAAGAGTTCCTCGGTCACCACCGAGTTGATGTCGTGCCATGATCTCATCACTTAAAGGGTTGCGAAGGCCTTCGAATCCACCAGGGGCAAGCCACCTGACGAGGAACTGACCACCTCTATCCTAGAACTACCGAAACCTGAGTTGCTGACCTCAGGAGCCGACTGACTCGAAGAAGAAGAGGAAGACGAGGAAGACGAAGACATCCCGACCTCAAGGCAAAGAGCAATGATCTGAGACGTAAGCAGGAGAACGATGATTGAGTGATGCCACCACACTACACAGGAAGGGGTTTATAAAGAGGAAACCCGCTGCCATAAGGCGACGCTTGGGCTCCCCGAGGTAAGAAATAATGTCAGCATTAAATTTGGCATAACTCACCAGATTCCCCAGATTCGCCAAGTTCTCACCAAGAAACCCATATGCTGCTAGAAATTTCCCACCAAAACATATGATGTGACGAATCACGGACAACTTCCCTCCAAACTTGCAAGGAACCACTCGGTCAGTTGTCGCACAAGCAACACCTCATCTAGTCCATCCAGTGCCCAAGTTGAGTGGCTCAACTAACAGAATCAGTCTTTGCCTAAGTCGTACAACTCGGCCAATTCTCACACGAGCAACACCTCGTCCAGTCCATCCAGTGCTCGAGTTGAGTGGCTCGGCCAACAGAATCAGTCTTTGCCCGAGTCGTACAACTCGGCTAGTAGTCGCACAAGCAATGCTTCGTCTAACCAGTCCATCCAGTGCCCAAGTTGAGTGATCAGCTAATAGAATCAGTCTTTGCCTGAGTCGTACAACTCGGCTAGTTGTCGCACGAGCAATGCCTCGTCCAGTTCATCCAGTGCCTGAGTTGAGTGGCTCAACTAATAGAATCAATCTTTGCCCGAGTTGTACAAGTTGGCTAGTAGTTGCACGAGCAATGCCTCGTCCAACCAGTCCATCCAATGCCCGAATTGAGTGGCTCGACCAACAGAATTAGTCTTTGCCCGAGTCATACAACTCGGCCAGTTGTCGCACAAGCAATGCTTCATCGAACCAGTCCATCCAGTGCCCGAGTTGAGTGGCTCGGCCAACAGAATCAGTCTTTGCCTGAGTCATACAACTCGGCCAGTAGTCGCACAAGCAATGCCTCGTCCAACTAGCCCATTCAGTACCCGAGTTGAGTGGCTCGGCAAACATAATCAGTCTTTGCCCGAGTTATACAACTTGGCTAGTTGTCGCACAGGCAACGCCTCATCCAACTAGTCCATCTAGTGCCCGAGTTGAGTGGCTCGGCCAACAGAATCAGTCTTTGCCTAAGTTGTACAACTCGGCCAGTTGTCGCATGAGCAACGCCTCGTCCAGTCCATCTAGTGCCCGAGTTGAGTGGCTCGACCAATAGGATCAGTCTTTGCCCAAGACATGCAACTCGGCCAGTTGACGCATGAGCAACATCTCGCCCAACTAGTCCACCCAATGCCCGAGTTGAGTGGCTCGACCAACAGGACCAGCCTTTGCTCGAGTCACGTAACTCGGCCAGTAGACACTCAACCGTCGCTTTAATGACCCAACCATGCCCTTAGCTCCTCATGAGGATCTCAGAGCCCGCCTTGTTAGGGGGAGAAGTGATATGGCATATTATGGATTATGCCACATGGACACAACCCCCACCTCACCAGCCCAAGCGTGGAGCCTCGAGAGGCAGACACGGTGCCACGTCGGATGTGCCATTAGGAATCCGGGATAACGACCACTCTCCTCCCGCGCCGTTTGGGGCCACACCAACCAGCGCCACCCCAATAAGGACCGCACCAGGAAGCATGCGGCGTCATTCCACATATCCCGGGTGGCGAACATTCGAAGGTATAAACTCGCCGCTTAGGGAGTCGACAGCCGTGCAAAAGTCGTGTATGATCAACCCTTAGGCACTATGATAAAAGCCCCTTGCCAACATCTGACAAGGGGAAGATCCTCAACAAAAAGGAATTCCACTGACTTTGTTCAGACGGGCCTAAGTCGGGAATCCCTTCCCCATCCCAACCTAGGTTGGTGTCCAGGGATCCGACGGCGACAAAGGTGAATGAGCTCGCTGAAGAGGTGCATCTCAAACGATCCCGAGCTCGACCCGATCAAGAGAGGACCTCATCCCTGGGACGACCTTGGACATCACCAATCGAACCAAGCTGTATAGACTCATCAACCATGACATAAGGTTCATCAACAAGATCGTTTCTCTAGTTTCTAAAAAGGACTTATTAAGAATTATCATGGCCTTAGTAGCTTATTATAATATTGGGTTATATCGGATAGATATAAAAATAATATTTTGAATATGAATTTATATGGAGAAATATATATGGAACAATTTGAAGGATTTACAGAAAAGAAAAAAAAATATTTGATTTGTAAACTTAAGAAATCAATTTATGACCTTAACAAGCTTCTAAACGATTTGTTATATCATTTGGATTAAATAAATGCGTTACCAATGTATGTATGCGAAGGTCAATGAGAATAAATTTATTATTTTGACTTTGTATGTGGATAGTGATCTTGGTTTACTATAAGAAACTAATAACTTTCTCACCAAGAATTTTTTGATGATTAATATAAATGAGACAACTTATATTATTAGCATAAGGATATTTAGGAATGCACCTTAATGATCGATAAAATTATATCAAAAAATATATATTGAATGAATCTTAGAGAGATTTAACATGCAACTTTACTCAATAAATGCTACACCTATGACTACAAGTGAAAAATTCAGAGTAAGCTAATGTCCTAAAAATGTCTTGAAAAAAAATTAGGTGAAGGGTATTTTGTATGCATGCGCAATTAGAACTCTACTATATATTCATATCGACTAAATATTAATTTTATAATTAGAATATTAGATAGATATTATAGTTACCTAAGAATAAAATATTGAAAGGTTATAAAAAAATAATAAAATATCTATAAAGGATGAATGATTATATGCCCATGAGAGATTAGATCAGCTTGAAATGATAATATTTTCATATATTGATTCTATAAATTACTTCAATAATAGAAATTTCATTTTGTGATTTATATTATATTAGTTGGAGGTATAATTTATAAAAAAGTATAAAATAATATATTTTTATATTATTGATAGAGAAAGTTGATTTAATAACATTCTTTAAGACTACTAAAGAATTATGATATTTGTTAGAGAAAGTGGTTAGATTCAATTGTCAAGTCGTTGAATATATTTTATGATATATCGTGATAGTTTTTTCTCTAATAATAACAAGTATTATGGTGGTTCTAAGTATATCGACACATAATACTTAGTGGTTAGAAAAGGAGTTTGGAAACAACTAAATATCAGTTAAGAATTTGAATTCTAATGCATTGATTACTTGTCCATTCCTTAAAGTCTTACGATATAAGATATTTAAAAAATGTGTTCTTATGATTGGGTTCACAAGCAATCTATGACTATGATATTTGAATGAACATTATGATAAATATTTTTATTTACATAATTAAAATTATTATTTTTGCTATCTTATTTTTTATTTATGTATGTACATATTATGCTTGTACATGATAATAAGATAAATTATAAGGATCGTTATGGATTGTATTGAAAAGAATTAACAGTATTATAGTAAATAAAAAGAATTATAACACAAATGACATATAACCAGTATGACTCGATTGATAGTCTGACTTATATAGTATTTTGATATTTGTTGGATATATCAATATATTTTATAAAATATGCACATATAATTTTGTTTTCAAAATTCAGAATCCAATCAAATAAAACTATTTTAAAATAAATTTTATTTTATTATTATGATTTTAAAATTTTTATTTTGCATCCTTCTCGATTTACGAGTCAAGTGGGAGAATGGTTAGGCTTATAACCTAATTGATGAGATATATTAAAAATAATAATTAGATTCTAATCAAATACTTAAATATTGATCTTCATAAAAAGGAATATCCAATATACCTTTATAAACCCGCCCTAATATAAGGAAGGTTTGTGTTTTTGTGATTTTTCCGAACGCGACTCCACCAATAAGGGTAGCCTCGCGAGAAGTAAGAGAGACGAAGAGGGTTAGCTTCTTACAGGGATCGAAAATGGGTCCAAAACGATAATAACAGGAGATATTTCGATTCGATATAAGCATATTGAATAAAGATAAGCATCTTTTTTCTCATATCTAAGATATATTAGATTTTAATCCTTGACATTAATGTTTCTGTATTATTAATGTTTCTCATACCTCGGACCTTTCTTCCTGAAGCTTCGCTTCTCCACGGCAACTGAGAGCATCCTGGTGACAGCGTTGTACTCGCTAAAGTAAGAGCGGAGGGTGAAGGATGCACCGAGGAGAAGGCCGGAGATGAAGAGCTTGGCCAAGAAGTGGTTGCCGTGGTGGCGGAGCGCAGGGCACAACTCCAAATCGGAGCCCATCGCCTAAACCATCGACCTCTTCTGTAATAACAGCTACAGAAGGAGAACGTTAAGAGAGAGAGAGAGAGAGAGAGGCCATTGTTCCGTTCCTGCTAATAGCAAGCCATTATAAATATCGTGACCGGTGATGGGATGTTAACACATGGATGGCATACTAAACAGTGGTCAGGACGACTCCAACTCAACAAATATATTGGCATTAATTATGTCATAAGATATTCTAAGATGAACCAAAGCTTTGATCCTACTCGATTATATATATATATATATATATATATATATATATATATATATATATATATATATATATATATACAATTAACCCATAATTTATATTTATACTAATAAGATTAGATAGGTTTCACACTGACTACTGATGACCTAATTAACCATCAATCTTTTTCATCTGAGTTGACTACGAATAAAGATTTAAATTATCTTTTGCTAGATAGAGTGACAGAAATAAATCCTCATAATTGAACCCAAATAAATGAACGTGCAAAAGCACCACTGTGATTGCAAAACCTATTTTTCTTCATTTATTGCAGAGCTGCCAACAAGGAGGAAACCAGAGTGACAACTAAACTAGGTTAATCTGTTGATCTAGATTTGAGCAACTGATCTAAAAGATTAATTATTTGAATGGATCACAGATGAAGCCACCATCATTTGATGTTGCAATCAATGATCCTGATGTCTAAGAAGTCAACACCAAAGTCTAAACAATAGAATATATTTCCTCCCTGCTATCCTCACCTCAATCAACATTATTACTCAGGATGGTTTATCTCGAGTGTCAGATGCAGAACAAGTTGAAAGATGAAAGCTCTTGCCTAGACTGCCACTACCATTCTTTAGACCAACAAATAGCTGCAATCTGATCATATGTCTGCATGCATAATAACTGCAAATTGTTGCTAACTTTAGTTTTAATAGCAGCCAATGCTACATGTTTTTTTGTTTCAAATTTTAAGTCTTCAAGTTTTCCTAATAGAGAGTTCAATCGCATGCACATCATCTGAAACTATGATAAAGACTGGGGTAGCAATATTGTCAAAGAATAAACTAATATTAGAAGAACAAAAAAATCTAACACAGTAATGTTTGTGTGACAGGTTACAGATATAGTCCTGGAATTCATGCAACTTATCTTGCAATAGATGGATGCAATAAATGTTTCAAGAACAACATGAAAACGGTTAAGATTCATATTCATATTATCTGACATAATGGCTTAATAAAAAGATCTCTAGAGTTTGTTTGAGCTCACAGAAATTGTAATGTCTGCTTATTCTCAGGAACTTCGATGGTTGTGATTCCACCAGTACGTAGCAGACATCTTCCTTCACATATTTTTTTTCTCACTATTTACACATTTTTCAGCAAAACTAAATGAGAACATGGTAACATTGAACATGAGAGGTGGTTTGCAGCATGTTCTCTTATAATTTTGAAGTCTTAAGTACAATTTATTTTTTGAGATACAAGGGGCATAAATCTTGCATAATGATGCTTATTAACACTGCCAGAACTTGATTATCTGGAACACTTTTATTAAAACAATAGACAAAAGAAATCAAGTGTCTCTTGCAAATTAGTATTCGATAATCATTTGTGTAAATACAAACCTTTTAAGAAGATACAGTGTGAGCTTGCTGTAAATTTGGCAGGTTGAAGCTGAACTCGCAGAGCGGGAAAACAAATACAGATCTGCCGTACAGCAACAGCAGATGCCATCTCCTTTGACATACAAATAGGAAGCCCTCTCAATGCAAATTAATCCTGACATTGTTAGAAGAACAAATCACATCACAAAGTAGAGAGTAAGCTCATAGAGTCAATTTTGATCATGTACAAGAAACATATCAGATGATATAGATGATCAGAAATATTAGATTGATAAACAAAGGAAAAGGAACCCACGACAAGAAATGCTATCATCAATCACTGTTCTGTATGAAAAATATGTCATGCTATCATAGATAACTATTCCATATGAAAAATATGTCATTCTTAAGCAAGACAGTAAGAATGCACTCAGTCTAATTGAAATTTTACATTTGAAAAATATGTCATGCTATCATCGATAACTATTCCATATGAAAAATATGTCATTCTTTAAGCAAGACAGTAAGAACGCACTTAGTCTAATTGAAATTTTACATTTAGTGATCATGCACGAATTATTTAACACATTTTGTACAGGTTGTCTATTCATTTCTAATCATAAACATTTAGTTAAAGTTTTAGAAGATGATAATATGACCTCACACATCTTCTATAAATTGCCTACTTAAATATTAGGCACACATAATAACTTGATAAGGAAACTCTTAGAAGTTAGAAAACTTTGAAAAACTTATGTATCCATCACATTGATTTCTACCTGACTTTCTAGATGTTTAATTAAATCTGGCTCGAAGTGCCAAAAGATCAAGTTTTATCCATCATTACTTCACTTGTTTCAATCTGAACAGCCAGTCAATTTTCTTTTCGACACCTAGTACCAACACATTAAATCTCAAAGCTACTTTTGTGCATATAACCATATTTTTTATGGGTATATTGTAGCAATCTTAATTTAATAATAATCAGATTATTTCTTTCCTTGTGCATATATGTCACTCTAAGAAGTTTGCTTAATGGCAAAAATATTGTCCTTCGGTTAATATGTGGACTCCCTATATGAAACTTTATGCTCTGCCCTTGTCATGTGTTCCTAGAGTAAGTTGATTGTCCATTGAAAGTACATGAGCATAAACTTCATATAATTCATAGGTTATCTGATACACAATATAAACTGAAGAATTAGTATAAAATACTGGGAGAAATGAGAAGCTGAAAAAAGCTAGTGAAACATCTTAATCAAATCACATAATCAAAATTCACCATTACGAGAATCCCTTGTTAAGATTAACTCAAGGTGGCCCATCGATGTCTGTCCATTCATGGGTTCCACGGCTGCAACAAGTGAAGCCTCATAAAGTAACATATGCCAACAATACATGCATACTTAAACCAACTAAGGCTTCAAAACCATCTTTATGCATGCATTCCATGACCAATACAAAGCTGAACAACATATGGACTCTCCTTGCGGTAGGAAGAATCTTATCTTCATCACCCTGTCTGCTAGCTAGATGATGACAATTTCCATCTTTAACCAACAAAGAATCATTTACCAAATAATGCAATTATTTGTTGGAATAAACTTTTCAAATGTAATGTTTTTTTTTTACAAGGGGTAAGTGACGAAAGTGGGATTCGAGCCCAGGACCTCGCAATATACTTTCAAATGTAATGTTGCTAATGATGAAGCAAAATATAGATTTTGGCCCCTTTGCTTGTAAACATATAATCTATCTCAAGCTAAAAGATTAAATATTCCATTATCTTGGTCTATACCTTCATTATCCAATTGATTGGAAAAGTTGATAGAATCATTTCACTTCTATAGTTGTCTTAATAAGCTTGTCTTGAAGCAAATCCAATATGAAAAAGGTAGTGCAGTACTTCCAGCTTTAACATGCGATAATAATACATTGTGTACTTGACTAGTACATTCCAAAATGGACCCGGAAAAAGATCTCCTATATGTATCCATAATCAGCAGAAAAAGGGTTTCAAAAACATCCCACATGGCATAACACCAGATACCATAAAGGACTTGTTTAAATAATCTTTGAAGTGGCAATTACTACAAGACATCTTCCATCTTAATTGACCTTATATCTTGAGAAAATTGCACTACCATTCAACGAGGAGATACAACAGCTATGCTATCAGATCAAGTCCAAGTATCACCCTTCTCAGGGATAAGGGAAGAGGAGGAACACTAACAGAACAAACACTACCGACCCTGCAACATGATCAAGTCAGGCTCAAGTAGAGATCTTAGGCACCCAATGTTTGATAATTCCTCATGCGTGATTCAGAATGGTGTAAAGAGTAAGGACATGCCAAGGAATTTTCAAGACTGTGTTACCAATACAATAGAAGAATGAACCATCAATAAATTTCACAACAGAAGCCTCTTGGGCCATTCTCAAACCAAGAGACACTAAACTCATCAGTTTCCGATCCAGATCAGATCAACACAACTTCAAGTAATTGGAACGAGGTGACAACCTGCAAATGGTTAAGCAGACCTAAGCAGAACCAATCAAACAAAACCAATCTAGTCATCCTACTAAAATCTCATATAATACATCAAGCAACAGATTTTGGCTAGAAATTATTGTTGGATCAATACAACAACAACAAAATGTAAGTCCCAAATATTTGTGATCGGTTACATGGATCTTTTGTCATCATTGAGATATATAAAAGACCATTTATTTAGTTAAGTTTAAAGTACTTAAATTTTTGTTTATAGTTTTTATGAAAGTCTTTTTAGGTCTTCCTATACCTCTTCTTATATCATATTATTGGATCAATCAAGTCTCCTAAAGTAATTACAAGTTCCTTGCTATTTTGGGAATCAAAAGTTCCTCATTGTTAAGGAAAGCAATAAAACCATGCATGGAGACTTCAGTTCCGTTGATGATTTTGATTTCTCAATCACATTTCATCCAGTTCCTACGCCACATCCCATTAAGACAAAGTAAATTTTCCTTTTTTGTAAGTACAGACTAAAAATGACATGGCAAACTCATTCTAAGGTTTTACATGTCAATCATTCACATTGTTTAAACCAACTAATTATACTGAAATAAATAAAAACTAATTCATTCCTAGCACTACAGAATAAGGAATTCCAAAAATTAATAATCATTAAAAGAAGAGACATAATTTTAGAAAAGAGTCAACTAGTAAGAAGTGACAAGAAATACTAAATAGGGAAGAGAGGCAGCTCACCAACTAAACAAGTAGAAGACGCATTTGGGCAGCGTCCCACCGCTCACCCCCTGCTTTAAACTCACCGGGCTGCACCCCACCCGGATCAACACCTTCCCGGTGCTCTTACCGCCCACCTGGAGCCCCACCTTCGTCCTCAACTCCACTCCGAAACGCACCTCCTTACTCCTGAACCCGGCTCGGATCCTCGCCCCAGCCACCTCATCCACAGCTACCCCCTTCGCCGCCGCCGCGAACCGAACCACCGTCCGGTTCCTCCTCCCCTGCTCGAACCCCGTGATCGCCACCGCCCCCACCCCCACGTCACCGTCGTCGTCCGCCACCACCACCCGGGCGTCCCCGTCGCCGTACTCCAGCACGATTCTCCCGTTGGGGTTAGTCGCCAGGATCCCGACCTTGATAGCCGCGTCGAGGAAGGTCCCGTCGGGGCTGGCGACGACGCGGAGCGCGGTGGCGTTGAGGGACTCGAGGCGGAAGGAGGGGAGCCGCGGCTGGAACCAGAGGTAGGCGAGCCCCATGGCGACGGCAAGTAAGGTACCCAAGACGAGGGCCACAGCGGAGGCCCAGCAGCAGACGCGGCAACAGCAGGAGCGCCGCGGTCGGCGATGGCGCTGCTGGGTTAGTGGCTTCCCGGGCTGGCGGAAGGCCGGGGGCAGCGGCTGCCGCCTGGGCGGCGGCCTCGGCGCTGCCGGGTACGGCACCGCGGGGTCGAGGTACCCCGGTGGCTTCTTCAGCATCGGCTTCGACGTAGGCCTCTCTTCCACCAGCTCCTTCATTCTATTTATCCTCTTCCCCAGTATTCAAAAAATAATGAACATATTCCTTCAAAAAAATCCAAATAATCCTACCGAAATTATTTAACCGTAAATTCGATATCACATCCAAAGAATAATAATTCAAAAATAAAAAGCGGAATTTTTATGGACAAACGAATCAGAACAGCAAGAAAAATGAAAAAATAGGATAATAAGCAATCCAACGGTGAGGATGGCCACGCCGTGCTTTATGATTGATGGAACCGAAGCTGCATCGATTAAATGGGGGCTCAGCGCGGAGATTGTAGGATGTCTCGCAGGGCACGCGAAGGTAGGGAAACAAGCATCTCAATATTCGCGTGATCGACCGACGGGGCGTTCCGTTCGGGGGAGGTCGAAGGACGAGGCAGGGAGCAGTGCTTCTTGCACCCGCGGCGGAAAGTACGCCTGCCGTATCGGGAGACGGGGGGAGACGGGGAAGGTGGCAGGCTGGAGTTCTTAAATGCCTGGCTCATGGAGGCAGGTGACGTGGGTGTTGGGGATTGGGAGAACCGAGCAGGAAAAGCGGGGCCCACGCACGATGAGTAATTTGCACCTCATCCTACACTGCCAATAAACAGCGAGTACGAAGTATAGCAGGCACGAAGTATACCTGTTTCAAGTTGTCCGTATATATGACGTTGATGAGAAGCACCCAGCGAGAAGAGGAGACGATCCATGTTCGCCCACGTGAACGCGCCCTCCTACTTTGTCCTCTTCCTCCAGCCCCGGCAGCGGCGCCGAGAACGCACAAGAAACTACAAGAACAGGGGGAGGACCACCAAGTGTTTGTTGTTATGCCGAGCCCTGCGTGTATTGTGGTCAGTGTCCAATACGGGGTAGAGAAGGATGGGATCTCGCTGTTACGGCAGATGGAAGGTCCCTTCCTCCCTCTTCTTTTTATCCTATAGGCAGACCACATTAACGCACACAGATAAGGAGATAAAACTCACAGCGACAATTTGACAAACGGTAGCGTTGGGTCATCGTCGTGGCCATTTGTGTCCCGCGGTTCACAGTATTTTCTTTAGAATGATGAACACAGCTGGTTTTGGAATCATTGCCACTTCCTTCACGTGTTAAGTGGAGGATGTTAAAGCATATATTAGATCCTTTAATAGTATTGCAACCTTATGAGCTTTGTGGTAGTCCAGTTTCTGCATTTCCTTATCGTCAGAGGACAATACATGCTTTAACATCCTCGAAGAGCTATAAAATCCTTGTGGACTGACATGCATCGAAGTTTCCAGATATGTTTGACATTAAAAAATAATAATAATATTACGTCCTATGAGAAAATTTCTCTTTTTTTGGTAACATAACAAAAACGAGATTTGATCTCAGGACTAACTAAAGTCTCAAAAACTAATATAATAAATACTATGTTCCATAAATATTAAGGAATATATTTTGTATAGCTGACATGAATCCGTATAATTTAGATCATATGTTTTAGATCAACACTAGATTCGTATAGAATTAAGCTAGCTTAACGCACATCTAGTAATCTAGGTTATTTTAGCGAAACCAGCATAAATATGTAAGTCTATATGCTATATTGGTGAAGATTTAAGCTAGATTTTAACAATCTATATTGATAATGTTTTAAAAAGTATTAATTTTAAAATTAACACGAATGATAATAAGAAAACAAAATGCTAAATTTAAAAAGAAATCATACATCAACCTCGGGACCACAAATTCCCGCATGAACTCTTCTTTATCACCTAATTGAACATTTGAATCAGAGTCAAAAAGGACAGAGTTAAAGAAAGACCATTGTTTGAGAATTTAAGCCAATTGTCCTTCCTAATAAGAACACAAGGCAATGACAGGAAAACGGTGTACTCCTCCTACATGGCGGTAACAGGCAAAGGAATACTGAATAAACTACTAGGGAGTTGGCATACATGTGGAATCAACAACACTAACAAGCCTTGCTACAGATTGCAAAGTTGTGACATAACAAAGCAATTGAAATGATTGACTCACCGATTTAGCATCATCGCAATTTCACAATCGAGTCAAAGGCTCTAATTCGTCGACCACCACATCATCTTCAAAAAGAGAGTCATAGCTCAAGCCTCTCACGACATCAAAGAAGTGAGCAACGGCCTCTTCTGGGGTGTTGACGAGAACGCCATGACCCAGATTAAGTATATGCCCCCTTCTGCCAGCACACCGCACAACCCTGTAAATGAACATTTCAATTGGTCATATACTACATCAGGATGTCAAGTTTCAAGTGAACATTCAAAATGAGTTTAAACCAGCCTTGACATCAAGAATAGCATGTCTTCCTTGGCATAATGAAGTGCAGGCAGGATAAAAATCCAGACACCACCTCTATCACCATGATAAGTCTACTATGCACAAATGATTGTCCAGGATGGCATTGTTTATTTTGTATCAGTAAAAAACAGTCTCAAGTAGGAATTCTGGAGTAGCGAAAATGAATTTACACAGAAATAACAAGGTGATGAAATGAATTGAAATGGACAGACATAAGCCGATATAGAAAGATCATCTTTCTCTTGACTTGCTTATATCATCAGGCAAGATGTTCATCAAGTGAAAGGATACTGCATGTACTTTCCACTTTCAAGATTGCTGCTGTTAGACAATCACTAAAAAATTGATTTTTTTTGGGGTCATAAATAAAATAAAAAGAGTGCTATAATGAACATTTAGACTATAATGAACATTCAGAATAAAGTAAGGAAAAAGTAAATTAAGAAGTTGACAGAGTTGCTTCTGAAGTATCATAGAACTGCTTCATTTAAAACAGATGGCTTTGGTGACCACAAGCAGCGACAGCCCCCAAAAATTCAAATAGTTTATTTAAGAACAGCACATTGATTGGAGAAACATGTATTAATTAATGTACGCTAGAGAAAACTCCCAGATGAAACATTTACAAGAGGTATTTTCACATTGTAAACAAAGAAAAATAGATAGTATAAGGATAATATGTAGAGGCTGTTCTGGAAAACAAAATAATTCCTGATAAGAGCAGAAGAGCTTCAATGTCATAAAAATTTAGAACAAGTTGACCCATGGCCATTTGTTGTCAAAATTGACTTCAAATTCGGAGTTTCCATTCTATCTGCAGAAACAAAGTGATTTACTTATGTTCATCTGCATATTTAAGCCACATTAATTATGTATGATTTGACTTCAAGAACATTCAAGCATCAAACAGAAGTAACATAAAATTCCTTACGGATTTAAAAAGATAAATGACCTTTCCTAAAAGCAAAGAGCTAACTGGTACATGCTATTTAGAACATTTAAAGCATGGGAAGAAAGCCAGCCTGCTAGGAATACATAAATTAAAATAATTAACACATATTGTACTAACTAGAAACCAATGCCACTGACCTATGGATTTCATCAGTCAAAACAGGAAGAGGGGAGAAAAGATATGCGGGGTCAACATTTCCCTGCACATTAACATTATTGCCAAGACGCCTCCTTCCATCTGCCATATCCACCGTCCAGTCAAGCCCAACCACATCAACTCCAGTTCCAGTCATGCGCTCAATTAGACCACCATTACCATTGATATACAACACAAGTGGTGTCTGAGGGCATTCTTTCCGGAC
Organism: Musa acuminata AAA Group; assembly: GCF_036884655.1. Taxonomy (NCBI): domain Eukaryota; kingdom Viridiplantae; phylum Streptophyta; class Magnoliopsida; order Zingiberales; family Musaceae; genus Musa; species Musa acuminata. Next base: position 34,048,985 of record NC_088332.1, on the reverse strand, counting down.
TGAACTCACTATCTGTATGATTGAAGGTACTATCAGATGGCAAAACTGGTAATTTGTCCTTTTTGCGATCAAGGGATTTAACCATACTTGCTTTCTTAAATAAATGTAATAAGATCAATTACATCATTCATAATAAAGAAATTCCCATATAAAGAAGAAAAATCAATGAGGTGCCAGATCCAAATAAAAATTTCAGTAAACAAAAATGTTGGATGAAAAAAGAATTCAGCAGTAAACATATCTTAACAATCATTTTGTTGACCTTCCTTACCTGTTTGATATATGGTTTTGACCAATGTTCCCAAACATGAGGTGGCAATTGTCCACCCCAAGAATCAAAAATTTGTATGCACTGAGCTCCTGATTTCACTTGGAAAATGATATAGTCAGATATTGCTTGAGTTAGATGAGAAAGGAGAGCCCTCAGGACATGTGGTGCAGTATGGCACATGCGTTTTATAGTTGTGTATGTGCGAGTAGTACCCCCTTCCACAATATATGTAGCGATTGTCCACGGTGCCCCAACAAAACCAAGCACTGCTGCTTTCTTCCCAACCTGTGTCACAAAAAGGGGAGATCAGAAATCAGAAAAAGAAAAGACCAAGGTTCGCAATACCGTACCGTACCGATATTTTGACCTGGGCTCGATACTAGTACGGTACGGTGTACCGAGCACTGTAGCACTGTTACAGTGCATTGCTACCGTCTACTTGTGCACTGTACTGCTACTGTAACAATGTACTGTACTGTTACAGTGCACTACAACAGTACACTGCTACAGTGTGGACCGGTACCGGATGGTCCGTGTACCGCTGGCCTGTTGGACCGGTATGTACCGGGCTGACACGGACTTAGCTGGTTTTGCCTAAGTCGTGCGGCACCCTTGCGCGTCCGTCCGCAAAGGTCAGCCTCCCCGAAGCCTCCCATTGTCCCTTAGGACCAACAAAAGAGAGAACGGGTTAAACAGAACGCCTCAAACGGGATCCACAAGCAAACATGTCCGAAAAACACTTCATAGACAAAGCAAATTACAAACAGACTTTACAAGCTCTGAACAGTGGCACAACAAAGGGTAAAATGGTCCATTACAGACCGAAAAGCTCTCGCACGTTTCCACATGACACAACCTTTATTTACAAGCCTAAAGAGGCCACCAACCCAACTAAAATGGGACTTATAAGCCTTCGGCTACCCCTTTACATTCTGTACAAGGCATGAACATGCCAAACGACACGGACATACATAAGCATTACATCAAACACCTTGTTTAGAAGTTTGTCCGTGACATTCTCCCCCACTTATCCCTTCGACGTCCTCGTCGAAGCCTTTGTGAACACTGCAACTCTTCACCTTTGCTGAGTCTTCAATCTTCTGCTTTAGCTGCAATGCGCCTCCTGGCTCCCAGCTGCTCTCCGCTGCTGTTTCTGAGTAGTCGAACCTTTGATCCGCCATGCTGCTTCAACTCACCAATGACTCTTGACTCTGGTGTGGGGTTGGCTGAGTTGTTTTGATCATTGTTGATTCTTACGGATCCCCCAAATGAAGGAAAAAGACCATCCTTACTGCGCCAGTCTCTCAAAATTTCCACATGCTGCTTGAACTGGGTGGATGCTTGTTGGAGCTTTAACGAGCATCGCCTCGCAAACTTCTGAAGTTTTGGGTCCTTCCTCCACAAAATCTGCTCATTGACTCTTCTTTCAGTTAGTTGTCACATCCAAGTAGGTTCGCATCACTTCCGCTTTCGATTGGCATTTCGTTGGGAAATGAAGCGGACAATCTACTCTCAGTAGCACTGATCACCGTTGGTGAGGATTTGACAACTATTGTCTTCCATTATCTTCGAAGGGTCTTTGAACTTGTGCAGAGCTCCTCTGCTAGATAGATAAGAGAACTGGGGTACTCGGTTTCGCCCATTCTCTTAAGAGTTAAGAAGGCAAAGGTTACTTGACTTCGCCCGCCTCCTCGAGGTTGTACTTCATGCATCGAGCTGGTTACTGGCCTTCGCCTGCTCTTTGCTCACACTTCTGAAGCACTTGAAGTGTTTGCACTCCTTGCGTTGAGTTAGCTACTGTGATTCACCTTCTCAATGCCATTGAACTTCTGGAATGCAGGAAGTTTTCACCCCAACTTGGAGTAATTCTCTGATAGATGAGGTCGCCTCTGGGATTGTACCGTCTTCTCCATCAACCCTGCCGCCTACTCCACTGAGTAGCAAAGGTACAGCACCACGTACTGCCTGCTTCGTTCCTTGGTCGTGCACTCTTGCATGACCCGAAGTCCTTCACTTACGGCTATCTTGATGAGAAACTTGTTGACACCGGTCTTACGAAGTTTCTTGGCCTCTGCCCTTCAGCCTTGTCTCGGTACTTGGAGATTGCCTCTGCATGCTCCACCTCCTCGGCCCCTTTCACGACCAAGCGCTCTCCCTCCGTGAGAGCAAGGGATCAATGACTTTGACGGAAGTCCCGCCTCTGCGGTACCATGGCGCTGCCATGCCCATGGCCCTACTATCCGTCGCCTCGCATCTACATCCCTTTTCTTCACAATCAGTAGATATGCCTTCGTGACACTCCTCTGAGTCCACCTCCATTCTCACTGATTGCTTGATTTTGGGTAGCTAAGTCCCTCTGGACTTGTCGTCGCTTCCTCGCCCCATTCGACCTCCTGCTTCAACACCTCTGTGTTCTCCAAGCAGTCTGTTTGGTCGATGGAAATACAGACTACAACTCCCATGCATGGCCTCTGCCATCACATTGTAGGGTTTGCACCGATTCTGTTCTCCTTAGCTTCCTTGGTAGCAACGTTCGCTTACTCGACCTTGTCCTCTGACTTGTCGGGCTCCCTTAAGCGAATATGAGCTCTGGAGCAGTCCAACTCTCCAGCTGCTTCGTTCATACCTCTGCATGATCAAGTCCCTCTCATGGGACTCACTGGTACTTGCATTCGAACTTTTCCCTTGGTGGAACCCAGCCCCCATATGCTGATGACCAAGGTTTTCATCCGATGCAAAATTCGGTGCACGCCCGGAAGACCCGCCTCTGCGGTACCATGGCCTTCACTCCTTGAATCCATAGCCCTTCTTGCCGTCGTGTTGTTCACCAAAGCGGAGCTCCCAGTAGCTCCCGATCATACCTCCATATGATCTAGTCCCTCCCGGGACTGTGTCGTGTGTGTCGCATTGCCACGAACTGTTCCACCACGATCCGCTGCACCATGTCGCCTCCTGGTGACATCTCCATTGCATTCTGATCCTTGTGGAATAAACTCGAATTGTGAACCCTCCATGTGTGGCCTCTGCCAATACATCGCAGGGTCTCCTCGACCTTCGATTTTGTTCGCTCCTTTGGCAATCGACCTTCATCCACCCACTCTTGGGTCACACCTAGATGAAGCACCGCTCTAGGACAGTCCATCGCCTAGTAGCACCCGAAGTCCACCGACTTCGCTGTAATTTGTGCGCCATTGCCTGGATCCTGGGCCTCTGCCCCTACCAGCACAATCTCCGCTGCGCACTGCTTCCTTCATGGCAACTTGAATGGCAACACTGTGGCATATTCTTCAAGAGTACCCGCCTCTGCGTCCTCTTGCCCCGTGCTAAGGCCTTCTGAACCCAACTTCGCCTCCGTAAATTGAATCGCCTTAGTTCCTCCATCAAATGCTCCTCCGAGATAAGGCGCATGTGCCTAGAAGCTCCCTTCGTCTTTGGCACCATGCAAGATGAGTCCGCTCCGTCAGAATGAAGGACCCATGGAACAACATGATCCTACTCTTGCCTCTGCAAGAGTTCATGTCTTTGACCTCTGTCTAAGGAAAGCACTGTGCTTCTGCTCCATGTTCCAACTTCTCTGCTGGCTCCCTTCATGCGGCTTGGGTACTTCACCAAGTTACACCCAAGTTGCTCCGCTCCTCGTTTTTGCATTGAGTCGATGGTGGCCCTCGTGCCCACCATTCCACGGGTCAGCCCTCCCTTGAGTCCGATCTCCACATCGACTCCAAGTGTGCCTTCATTTAAGTTGCTTTGGGTCGCTCCCCCACTTGATCTCGCAATGCATCCACCAATGCATTCTCTCAAGCGAGATCATGCGACGACTCCTCGCCGCTTGCTCAGTCCATCGAGCTTCGTGGAGTTGTTGTTTTGTTGAGGTACTCCTCCTCAACATGTGCAGTCCGTCGCACATGATTCTCCCTCTGGAGAGCCGGGACTTATCCCTCCTGGATAACTATCCCATTTGAGCAACATCTCTCTTCGTTTCGGAGACCACCATCCCCTTGGACTACTCCGATCTGCTGAACAAACTGTGCATTGTTCTGCCTCTTGCAAACGCACTTGCTAGATTGCGACTCCACGTCAATACAGCCCCCACTGCACCCCTCAAGGCCTAGCAACATGCTGAACTCATTGCACACTTCAGCCTCCTACGGACGTATCCTTCGCTTGCCAAAGAGAAAGTTTCAATGCTCCATGGCGCCGAGTCTCGGTCGCCTTGGGATGGCCACGAACATTCCGTCGTCCGCATACAAGCCCATGCATGAGTACCAAATTCTTCGAGTTAGCAATTCCCCTCACCTCTGTGAGCTTTGCATAACTCTTTTGGTCGTTGCGCAACTCATTCCACCTTGCATGGTCTCATTCTTGCCAAGCGCCTCGCTTGCCTAGAGCACCATCAAGTATAGTTGTCAACGTTGAGCCGTAACTCAAACTCAGCCATCCCAACCTTTGTGCGCTCCAAATTTTTCCAAGCTTGCCTGTTCTCGTGGTGCCTCTTGCGCGAAGGGTTGGCCAATCCTCTGAATGCCAATTTCAGATGCCCACTCCTCTGAGCGACTCTTTTCCCTACATCTCCATGCCCGTTTTCCCTCAAACGGTCGCGCGTTGCTGACTGCCCTCAACGCAGCCCCGCTAGGTCCCCCACGTTTGCATGTCAAGTGTTTCTATGAGTGCTTGTCCCGCTCTGATACCATATGACACAGACTTAGCTGGTTTTGCCTAAGTCGTGCGGCACCCTTGCGCGTCCGTCCGCAAAGGTCAGCCTCCCCGAAGCCTCCCATTGTCCCTTAGGACCAACAAAAGAGAGAACGGGTTAAAGAGAACGCCTCAAACGGGATCCACAAGCAAACATGTCCGAAAAACACTTCATAGACAAAGCAAATTACAAACAGACTTTACAAGCTCTGAACAGTGGCACAACAAAGGGTAAAATGGTCCATTACAGACCGAAAAGCTCTCGCACGTTTCCACATGACACAACCTTTATTTACAAGCCTAAAGAGGCCACCAACCCAACTAAAATGGGACTTATAAGCCTTCGGCTACCCCTTTACATTCTGTACAAGGCATGAACATGCCAAACGACACGGACATACATAAGCATTACATCAAACACCTTGTTTAGAAGTTTGTCCGTGACAGGGCGGTACGATTCGGTATGGCAGACCTAGGAAAAGACAACATGACATGTTCAAATGTAACTTCCTGCATACAACTAGAAAGGTAACCTCAATCCCCAACTAAAATTGTTATGAAATGAGAGAAGGAAATTCAGCAACAACTGACCCATCTCACAATTTACATAGTGCAACTGACAAAAATAATGTCCAAATAGTACCTGGTGTCAAATATCATGGCATACCGTGCCGTATACCAGTGTACCAACTGCAGCAGCCAACACCAACAAATGTAATAATTGATGTACCTAGATTATGTACCTGTACCACTATCAAAACCTTGAACAGTATTATACTAACAGATTGAAGTCTGGAACTCAACTGCCTTGTCAAAGGAGCTGGAGGTTTATACATCCAAGACTTGCCCAATCATCAGAGATGGTCAGAGAGCACAAGTCAAAATCAAGAAGGCCCAATGGAAGGATTGACAAATAATCCTGAAACTAATGCTCAATTACTAACCAGGGCAACTTGAAAAAACACTGAAAAATGGGTGTGGGTGTCCTAGCGCATGACACTCCTGCCGATGCAATGCTTGTGGAGGGTCAACATACAAAGCCTCACGGCTCAAGTAGAGAAACTTTTTCTATAACTCAAACTCTAATCACCCAAGATGCAAAAAAGCAACCCATGATACCATGGCTCACCGTACATGTAGAAAGAACCATCTTACAAAATGCAATTAAAGAGAAAAGAAATCCAAAAGGCTTGGAGACATGTAGAAAGAACCATTTGATAGTGTTAGAAAGCTACCGGTTTTTTTTTCTCATTTTTTTCATATACATCGAGTACTAAAGCAAGCATATTCATGTATCAAAATGAGAAAAAATCAACTGGCTGATTCACTATTAGAGTCAATTAACAAACCCCATGGTTGTTTTTGTGTAACTTTTGATGCAAGTTGTAATTATAATTCCAGATAGTAACACATAAGTCTGTGGAGATTATATTAAATTTTAATTTGTTGAATGTTTTGGGAGTAACAAAGCTGATATCTACCTCCCCACGCAAGATCATCAGAGACTCTCCAACAAATTGAAGCTTCTCTAGGTCAATGGGATGCAAGCATTTAAGCCCTTCCTCATCACAAATTGGTGATTGAATAATAGGCCCTTTTACATCTTCTATCTCAAAAGGAACACCAAATGCAGGTAGAGGTGTAAGTATGTCAGAAAAAATAATGACCCCATCTGGCCGAAAAGCTCGCCATGGCTGCAAAGAAATTTCTACAATGAGATCAACTGTCTCGGATCTCACTCTGAAGGATGGATATTTCTCGGCAAGCTTTCTGTAAACAGCCATATACCTTCCTGCTTGGCGCATCATCCATGCCGGAGGCCGACTTATTGCATTTCCTCTAGCAGCCTGAACCAGAAGTGGATCTGGAAAAATAATATTTAAAACTTCAACGAAACCATGTTTAACTTTCTTAAGAAAGATAACTTTTGAATGTGAGCCTACATAAATTTCAATCTTATATACCGTTGTTGCTCAAAAGATATAGAGAACACCTTAACACGATGTATTATGAAAATAAAAGGCAAAACATGTATTCATATCATATTGTAAGATAATCTTGACTATATGCCTTTAGGATATTGATCTGGTTTAAAACTCAACTGAAGAAAAACCCACTAGAAACCATGCATAAGATGAATGAAACAATCAAGGAGGAGACAGAAGATGTTTGAGAAGTTTAGCCATCTAACTGATACCCTAATGTTAGAAAAGGACCTTAGTTGACGATAACCATAATATTTTCTTTTTCAAACAGTATTGTCGTGCTCCCATAAGATAAAAAAAATCCAAATACAAAGACAAATTTTCCATCTTGCCAAAGTTTTTTCCACTAGAAACACATTATCACATGACAGTTTTTGTTGGAGGATTCCCTAAAATAATTTGAATAATCACCAAGATGCTGAATTGAAAAAATAGCAGCTTACTCTATTCAAGGGGCAAAATTAACTTCATATAAGCCTCAGACCAATAGAAGTGAACTCTAGTTTTGTAGAAAAAGTTTGCTTAGAGTCTCAGTTGAGTAAATTTAGCTAATATAAGCTAAAAGATGTAATTTTCTACTCTTTGAGTATTTAAAGGTGTATTTGTCCAATATTTTAGACCTTATTTGATGGTATTTTAGACATTTTATATGCATCATATTGCTGCCAAAGCATCCTATCTTAGAAATAGTTTGGGTCTGGCAAATTTGAACCTACCAAAAACAGAGTAACATCGTAAAAGCATAGCTTTGGTGAACAATAATGACCCCAGTTAGATGTTGACGCGAAACCAATCTTATCAATCTTTTATTCAAATAAATTTGATTAGTTTGGAGGTTATTTTGCATATCACAAGTTGCCACATGGCAACATACTGAATGATTCCAATCTAGTTTTCTAGTTTACTCAAGGAAGAAAGAATTATGAAAATAATTTGAAAAAAATCAAATTATGATTGTGGTTGAAGACTCCAAGTCATGATGAAAGATTTTGTGAAGATTGATCTCTGCGAAGATGGAAGCATATTAATCAAAACTATTATCCTCTTCAAAGGGAAGATCAAATCATTTAATTTGATTCAATTGTAAATTTTTCACTTTTATATTCTTCTTTTCTTTTTTTCATTTGTTGTACTTAGCCTATAAAAAGGGGCAAGAACATTGTAATACAAATCAATCAGAAATGGATTAACGAAATGAGTTCTTTTCCCATCTTGTGTGTGAGTGGTGTGAGGCCACATTTGTTTTACGATTGCATGATTCCATCGTCCACGTGCGAGACATGCGGAGGTGTGAGCCCTTCATCCTGGGAGTGTCCTCCTTGAGCCAGAGCGAGTCTGGTACTTGTCCATTTATTTTCCGATTATCTTTCAGTTACTATCTTCTATTCCTCTCTTTTATGTTCCTCTATTATCAAAAATATATTCTGCCATTCTTGTCCTATATCAGTTTGGTATCAAAGCTCTTGGTTTAACCAAAGTGTTCTATCATCAAGGTCAATTCATATCTCAATTAAATGAACTCGGGGCAAATTCCTACACAGCGAAAGCATATGACACGGAATCAATCTTCTCTATCTTTTATTCAAATAAATTTGATTAGTTTAGAGGTTATTTTGCATATCATAAGTTGCCACATAGTAACATACTGAATAATTCTGATCTAGTTTTCTAGTTTACTCAAGTAAGAAGAAGATGTGAAAAGAATATGAAAAAAATCAAATATGATTGTGATTGAAGTTTCTAAATCCTGATAAAAGATTTTGTGAAGATTGATTGCTACGAAGATGGAAGCATATCAATCAAGAATATTATCCTCTTCGAAGGGAACATCAAATCATATATTTGATATAATTCAATTGTAAATTTTTTACTTTTACAATTTTCTTTTTCTTTTATTGTACTTAGCCTCTAAAAAGGGGCAAGAACATTGTAATGCAAATCAATCAGAAATGGATCAATGAAATGAGTTCTTTTCCTATGTTGTGTAAGTGGTGCGATGCCACATTTGTTTACCGACGGCATGATTTCATCATTCAAGTGCAAGATGCGAGAGGGTGTAAGACCTTAATCTTGGGAGTGTTTTCCTTGAGCCACAATAAGTCTGGTAGTTATCTATTTATTTTCCTATTATCTTTCGATTACTATCTTCTATTCCTCTCTGGAATGTTCCTCTGTTATCAAAAAAAATATTATGTCGTTCTCGTCCCACATCAGACGGCCTCACACCACACGCCTAATTCAATTAAGTCCAACGATCCTTCTCATAAAGATACAGAATTAAAGATTTTTCACTTCATAATGGAAGCCAAGGACAATCCTCAAATCTTGAGAAAACAGAAGAAAATTATAAATCACATTCTACGTCTATTTTCGCCTACAAGGCCCATTATTCTGACCATCACAAAAATATATAGTGCAAGCGAACCTTCAAACACCAAGGTAAGAAGAGGAAGCAGGAACACAAGAGATGAAGCGCTACATTGGTGAAGAAAACTAGGGGGCGTACCGGAAGATAGGCTTGCCCTAGGACATCTCTGCCTTTTGGAGAGGAGCCGAATGCTTTGGGTCTTTAAATTTGGGCGCAAACCAAGACGAACAGAGGAGTCGGGAGAGCTCCGAGCGATCAATAAGCCACTGCCGACAGAGAATATTCCAGTCAGAATTCAGTAAATTTTAGGGAGAAAAGCATGTTTCCTGTCCTTCTTCCTCGGCGCGAAGAGAGAGAAGAACCGAACCTCCTCAGAGGAATCGAGCTCGAATACATTTCACCACCTCGGATGGTAACAGATATCATAAAGATTGGCGAACAAATCGGTGGTGAGAGTAATAACCGGAAAGTGAAGCTTTCTCCGCTCGCTCTCACTCTCCTCCCCTTACCTCTTCTTCTTTCCCCGCTTCTTCTCCTGTAGCCTATAGTTGACTGGACCAACACAGACTGGCCTACGCCTATCCGAATTGGCCAAACGATGCATATAAATCTAAACAAAATAAATATAAAATATAAAATAAAGGGTATTTTATCGAAAAAACTCGCTATTAACTTTTTATCGCTTTCATATTTGTTTTTACTTGAGTATTTTTTTATAAATAATAAAAAAACCAATTGAACCAGTAACTCATAAATCGTTCAAAATTGAACCCATTTTGAATTGATTCAATCAAGCCTCCTTTCCCTCCTCCATCTTTTCTTTCTCTGTCTCATCTCATTTCTCCTACTTGGTCTCCTCTTTGTCATTTGCCTTCGCCTCCTCTGTCTTCACCTCTACCTCCTCATCTCTTCCTCCACTTCCTCATCTTTGACCTTCATTTTCTTACTTTCCTCCTATTCCTCTATCTCCTCCCCCTATACTTTATCTTAAATTTTGAGATGTAGTTACACTCACTTGATCACAGAACATATTATAATTTTTATAATAATTAAATTTTATAAAAATTAAAAAATTTTGTACTAATAATCTTAAAATCATGTTTAGTGTTTCTCTGAAAGTTTAGATTAGTTTAGTAAAAAGTTGAACAAGGTATAGTTGAAAATTAACTAAGTTACCATTACACTCAGATCATATTACTGGTTCAAACTATTTAAAATTTTAATAATTAATTATCATAAAATTTAAAAAATAATATAATCATATGACAATCATGTTTTATTAGTTTTCTAAAAGCTTGGATTGTGAAAGTTAACCAAGTTATATTCAAAATTGAACTAAATTATATTTGATCACAATATGGGTTCAAAACATCCAAATTTTGATAATTAATTATTATAAAATTCTCATAAAATATATAATTATTTTAAATAATTTCTTAGTTGTTTTATGAAATTTTAGATTAGTTTAGTAGAGGTTAGCCTATTTACACTCAAAATTGAACTAAATTACACTTAGATCGTAGAACTATTCAAAAATTTCTTAATTTTAATAATTAATTATAATAATATCCCTAAATTAAATTAAGATGATTGATATTTTTATTTTTAAAAAACTTAAGATAATTAATTATCAAATTTTAAGATTTATTGAACTGATATGAGTATAACTTAGTTTAATGTGGGAGTGAATATTTTGAATAGATTTTATGATTGAATATAATTTAATTCAATTTAAGTGTAACTTAATCAACTTATAATGAACCAACCCAAGCTTTCATAGAAATAGTATGACATGATGAAGAGGAGGTACAGACTAAAAATGAGGAGGAAAAAGGGAGAATGAGGAGGAGGGGAAGGAGGTTGATGAATGGGATGAGATGGGGGAAGAGAAGGTGAGGAGTCCACAAAGATGAGGAAATAAATGGGAAGGAGAAGGAAGCGAAAGGAGGAGGAGAAGGGGATAAGAGAAAAGAGGCGAAAAGTTGGGCAAGGGGTTTATAAATAAATAGATCGAACTAGTTAAATAGAAAAACATTAGATTATGAATTCTTTATTAATTTTAATGTCTTTTGACATAGAAGGAGAGGGTGTGTTAGTCTAAATAAAAAAAAAAAAAAAAAGCACCATGTAAAAAATGAATGGGGAGCATCATTTGATAAAAACTAATAA